>NC_053490.1:20734751-20757251 GCF_905171775.1 Rana temporaria | reverse complement strand
CACAAAAATGGAATCTCCGCTGTCCAGATTCCTCCCTCCTCCGGTGTCACATTTGGCACCTTTCAGGGGGAAGGAGGGAACCGATGCCAGGTATTTGCACCCACTTCCGAGCATAGACCCCCACATTATCTGTGGGAGTCTACTCCACATCTGGCGCCAACCCCCCGCTGTCTTCTAGGAGACACACGGGTCCTAGAAGACAGCAGGCATTGCGCAGCAGGGAACCAGGAAGTAAAGCTGCAAGGCTTCACTTCCTGGTTCCCTTACCAAAGATGGCGGCGGCAGCATCCGAGGGACGGGTCGGCCTCGGGTGCCAACATCGCGGGCGCCCTGGACAGGTAAGTGTCCTTATTTTAAAAGTCAGCAGCTGCAGTATTTGTAGCTGCTGACTTTAAAAAAATAAAATAATAAAAAACAGAGATGGTCCATTGATGTGATGTGCACCCCCGATGAAGACTACAAGCACCCATACAGACACACTCTGTACAGAGATGGTCCATTGATGTGATGTGCACCCCCGATGAAGACTACAAGCACCCATACAGACACACTCTGTACAGAGATGGTCCATTGGTGTCACATGCACCCCTGATGAAGACTACAAGCACCCATACAGACACACACTGTACAGGAAAGGTCTATTGATGTCACATGCACCCCTGATGGAGACTACAAGCACCCATACAGACACACACTGTACAGGAATGGTCCATTGGTGTCACATGCACCCCTGATGAAGGCTACAAGCACCCATACAGACACACTCTGTACAGGAATGGTTCATTGGTGTCACATGCACCCCTGATGAAGACTACAAGCACCCATACTGACACACACTGTACAGGAATGGTCCATTGGTGTCACATGCACCCCTGATGAAGACTACAAGCACCCATACTGACACACTCTGTACAGGAATGGTCTATTGGTGTCACATGCACCCCTGATGAAGACTACAAACACCGATACAGACACACTCTGTACAGGAATGGTCCGTTGATGTCACAAGTGCACCCCCGATGAAGACTACAAGCACCCATACTGACACACACTGTATAGGAATGGTCTATTGGTGTCACATGCACCCCTGATGAAGACTACAAGCACCCATACTGACACACACTGTATAGGAATGGTCTATTGATGTCACAAGTGCACCCCCGATGAAGACTACAAGCACCCATACAGACACACACTGTCCAGGAATGGTCCATTGGTGTCACATGCACCCCTGATGAAGACTACAAGAGAGACTGCCAAAACATTTTGCAGGCACGGTCCACCATTGTCACTATCTGGAATCCAGTCCAGAGCAATGATGTGCGGCTGATGCTGGAGTGAGTGTATGTTGTGAAGAAGTGGCTGAAAAAGGTTGGAATAGATCAACAGCATTTAAAAACAAGAAAAGATAAAAAATAAATAAAAAGGAGGTAAAAACAGTAATTTATAAAAGTAAAACATGGCAATCGTTTTGAATATATAACTTTATCAAAACGAAAAGTCACCCAGATAGGATTTAGTTCAACTTTATGTTTTCCCTTTTCCTCAAGCATTTCTGTGCTACAACCTTTGGACGAGGTTCTTTATAAAGAGGAAGTCCCTTCTTTTTCTGCGCACATAGGCAACATATACATCATTTCCTTGTCAGTGTCTCATTAACCTCTTGTCAACCACATAACACACAGGCAAGGAGGATGGGCCTTAACCACTTAAGGACCGGACCAATATGCTGCTAAATGACCCAGGGGGTTTTTACAATTCGGCACCGCGTCGCTTTAACTGACAATTGCGCGGTCGTGCGACGTGGCTCCCAAACAAAATTGACGTCCTTTTTTCCCCACAAATAGAGCTTTCTTTTGGTGGTATTTGATCACCTCTGCGGGTTTTTATTTTTTGCGCTATAAACAAAAATAGAGCGACAATTTTGAAAAAAATGCAATATTTTTTACTTTTTGCTATAATAAATATCCCCCAAAAACATATATAAACATTTTTTTTTCCTCAGTTTAGGCCGATACGTATTCTTCTACCTATTTTTAGTAAAAAAAAAATCGCAATAAGCGTTTATCGATTGGTTTGCGCAAAATTTATAGCGTTTACAAAATAGGGGATAGTTTTATTGCATTTTTATTGATTACTTTTTTTTTTACTACTAATGGCGGCGATCAGCGGTTTTTTTTCGTGACTGCGACATTATGGCGGACACTTCGGACAATTTTGACACATTTTTGGGACCATTGTCATTTTCACAGCAAAAAATGCATTTAAATTGCATTGTTTATTGTGAAAATGACAGTTGCAGTTTGGGAGTTAACCACAGGGGGCGCTGTAGGAGTTAGGGTTCACCTAGTGTGTGTTTACAACTGTAGGGGGGTGTGGCTGTAGGTCTGACATCATCGATCGAGTCTCCCTTATAAAAGGGATCACTCGATCGATGCAGCCGCCACAGTGAAGCACGGGGAAGTCGTGTTTACATACGGCTCTCCCCGTTCTTCAGCTCTGGGGAGCGATCGCGAGGGGGCGGCTAGAAACGAATAGCCGCGCCCTCGTCCTGGATCGCTCGGACAGCCACGGGAACCGCCGCATGTACCGGGGGGGGGTCCCGTTTGGACCCCCGACCCATGTCTAGGCAGGCACGTACAGGTACGTGGATGTGCCTGTCCGTGCCATTCTGCCGACGTAAATGTACATGCGGTGGTCCGGAAGTGGTTAATGCACACAAAGGCTGCACATGTGCGTCCATGGTGGCCGAGGTTTCTGCGGTGAAAGCATGCTTACTGCGCACTTCCAGAACACTGAGTTGTCATCGATAGCTGCTGGTCCCAAGTAATGAAACCTGGAGGCAGCGGGGTGGGCTCCTGATCATGTGACCGCCAAGCACAGTGGAAGTCTGCCTTGTCCCTGTTTTTTTGGTCATCCATGTCCCATTGGGGAGATTTCCCTTCACTTCCTGTCCCATAACCAAAAACAGGAAGTGAGAGGAAATCCCTTTAAAAGTGAGAGAATACCTGAATTTCACCAGATCTAGTGTCCCCAAGAAGATTTCCCCTTTATTGCTGTTCTGGTGACAACCCAAAATTTGGGATTTTCGCTTTCACTTTTGGTGGGGAGGCACGCCTGTCAAACGGTAACTAAGGTGTCGTAAGGCGAGCTCGGAGAGTATCGATGCACCAACATTTTGGCCGCCGAAAATTAGCCGTCAAAAAATAGGGTTTTCATCAGGGGCAATCAAAGGGATAAATGTGTGCCTAGGGAGTGCGTACTGTGGGGGAGGTGCTTTTACTAGTGGAAGGCATGGACACTGTAATGACAGAACTTCAATCTGCCTTATTTACATAGGCAGACCGCTGTCATGCCTGTGTGCCGGCGGATATGGAGTCTGCCGTACCCGCCAATCAGCTCCTGATGTGTCTAATCACTGCCAGATGCGCGCCCCAAACCCGGAAGTGCAGGATCACATACTAGGTAGGTACACAATCCTATGCATGAGAGCCATATATCTATCAAAGCCGCCGGCGGCGGGCACCCTCCAACATGTCAGTCCGGAGGCAGCAGAGGGTAAGTGAGCCGGCGACCGGGAGGATAATCCGTTGTCGGGGGAACCCCCCCCCCCCCCCCATCGCTGACCGATGGAGAACCAGCCGCCACTGATCTAAATTGTCTTTGCGAACTCAGATATCACTGTGTTGTACAAAGCCTGTGCAGAGAGCAGAGAGTGGGAGGGGCCCAGTAGGCTCCACCGACTACAGGCTACATGTAGAAACTACAGGAGGGGGCGGAGACAAGACCAGCCACCCTGCACAAGGAGAGGGAGCAGCAGTGAGCGGTCTTTATTACAGGAAGTCCAATACTGGATGACTGAACAGATGTGGGAGAAATACACAAAGCACGCCGCGATTCCAGGAAGAATACACACAATGGCCTAGATTCAGGTACGGCCGATCTACGTTGCGCGGGCGTAGCGTACCGTATTTACGATACGCCGCCGCAACTTAGAGAGGCAAGTGCTGCATTCACAAAGCACTTGCCTCCTAAGTTACGGCGGCATAGCGTAAATGGGCCGGCGTAAGCGTGCGTAATTCAAAGTAGGCTGTAGGGGGCGTGTTGTATTTAAATGAGGCTTGACCGAACGAACGGCGCATGCGCGCGCATGCTCAGTATCGCGTCGTATTTACGCCCAAAGATACGTCGGCTCAATGCCTGTGACGTGAACGTAATTTACGCACAGCCCTATTCGCGTACGACTTGCGCAAACGACGTAAAAAGATAGGCCTGTTCCGACGTCCATACCTTGCATGGGATGCGCCACCTAGGGAGCAACTTTATCTTTACGCCGGCGTATCTCTAACGTAAACGGCGTAACGAATTGCGACGGGGCGCACGTACGTTCGTGAATCGGCGCATCTAGTCATTTGCATATTCTACGCCGAACTCAACGGAAGCGCCACCTAGCAGCTAGCGTAAATATTGCACCCTAAGATACGACGGCGTAGGAGACTTACGCCGCTCGTATCTTAGCCTAATTTAAGCGTATCTGGTTTCCAGAATACGCTTAAATTTAGGACGGCGTAGATTCAGAGTTACGTCGGCGTATCTACTGATACGCCGGCGTAAAGCTACCTGAATCTGGCTAAATGAATGGATTTAGACAATATTTGCTGTGGTTTGCACTCTGCACAGCAGGCACATACAGCACCTAAGAAAAGGCCGGAGGCTGTACCCAGAAGAATGACGCTCTTACAGGGAACAAGGAAATCACACTTTGACGGAAAGAGCAAACATACGACATTTGTGTGAAGTCGCACCGCAGCCAAGGCTGGAACTATAAAGATAAAGACAGAGGGAGCGGCACACCTGTCCTGGTTCTTGGCACGGGGCCACGCGGGAAGAAAATACCACAAACTATCCAATACACATCTAAAAGCAAAACGTTTTATGGAGGAAGGAGACAAAACGATTATTTTCCTAATCGATTAGTTGGCCGATTATTGTTTCAATTCAATCGGATAACTTTGTTTGGTGTATAATTTCGTTAATATGTAAAGTTTAAGGCTTCATTTCCATGGACGTTTTTACAGCCACTTTTTTTAGCCTTTTTTACAGCTTAAAAACGCCTGTCCATGTTTTTTTTTATTCATTTATACATTTTTTTTAGCTGGAGCTCAAAAACGCAGCGGTAGCGTTTTTGAGCGTTTTTGCGCGTTTTTGAGCGTTTTTACAGCTCTAAGGCTGGAGCTTTAGAACGCACTGGTCCTGGGTTTTTTTTGCAGCTTAAAAACGGCTCAGCCATCTACAGCTCAAAAACGTCATGGTGGGCATGAGGCCATAGACTAACATGGAGAGCCGTTTTTAACCACTTAAGGACCGGACCAATATGCTGCTAAATGACCCAAGGGGTTTTTACAATTCGGCACTGCGTCGCTTTAACAGACCATTGCGCGGTCGTGCGACGTGGCTCCCAAACAAAATTGGCGTCCTTTTTTTCCCCACAAATAGAGCTTTCTTTTGGTGGTATTTGATCACCTCTGCGGTTTTTATTTTTTGCGCTATAAACAAAAATAGAGCGACAAAAAAATGCAATATTTTTTACTTTTTGCTAGAATAAATATCCCCCAAAAACATATATAAACATTTTTTTTCCTCAGTTTAGGCCGATACGTATTCTTCTACATATTTGTGGTAAAAAAATCGCAATAAGCGTTTATCGATTGGTTTGCGCAAAATTTATAGCGTTTACAAAATAGGGGATAGTTTTATTTTTTTATTTTTTTACTACTAATGGCGGCGATCAGCGATTTTTTTCGTGACTGCGACATTATGGCGGACACTTCGGACAATTTTGACACATTTTTGGGACCATTGTCATTTTCACAGCAAAAAATGCATTTAAATTGCATTCTTTATTGTGAAAATGACAGTTGCAGTTTGGGAGTTAAACACAGGGGGCGCTGAAGGAGTTAGGGTTCACCCAGTGTGTGTTTACAACTGTAGGGGGGTGTGGCTGTAGGTCTGACGTCATCGATCGAGTCTCCCTATAAAAGGGATCACTCGATCGATGCAGCCGCCACAGTGAAGCACGGGGAAGCCGTGTTTACATACGGCTCTCCCCGTTCTTCAGCTCCGAGAGCGATCGCGATGGAGCGGCTATAAACGAATAGCCGCGCCATCGTCCCAGATCGCTCCCCGCGGGAATCCGACCGCCGCATGTAGCGGGGGGGGGGGGGGTCCCGATCGGACCCCCGACCCACGTCTAGGCAGGGACGTACAGGTACGCCAATGTGCCTGTCCGTGCCATTCTGCCGACGTATATCTACATGCGGCGGTCGGGAAGTGGTTAAGCTGCAAAAAAAGCTCAGAAAAGTGGCTGTAAAAAACGTCCATGGAAATGAAGCCTAAAAGCTTAAATATCTATTTTGGGTGGTAAATATAAATAACCAACTACAGTGGAACCTCGGACTACGAGCATAATCCGTTCCAGGAGAATGCTTGTAATCCAAAGTACTCGTATATCAAAGCTAGTTTTCCCATAGAAGTCAATGGAAACGAAAATAATTTGTTCCGCATTGACTTCTATGGCATGCAATACCGCATGTGGCCAGTGGTGGGAGGGGGAGGGGCCCGAGAGCCTCAGAAATACTCAGAAAGGCTCGGGGGACACCTCGGCTGAACTCGCAAAACCTTGGAAAGGCTCGGCAACATTTTTTTTTTTACGAACGGCTCCGGACTTTAAAAAAAAAAAAAAACTGATACCGCGAGGAGAAAAAAAAAAAAGCGATCACCGGCTTAGGTGCAAGGTCCAAGGGACATGGGTCCCGAAGAGGAAGGAGGCACATCTGCCTCATGTGTGCCAATCTGTACCCCCATCCAGTGCCACCTGCCAGTGTCCACAGTCCCCACCAGTGCCACTTATCAATGCCCACAAGTGCCACCTATTAATGCCCACCAATGGTGCCAATCAGTGCCTCATCAGTGCTACCTATCAGTGACCATTATTGCCACAAATAAGTGCCCATCACTGCCACTGATCCGAACGGCTCACCCTGTTCGGATCAGCACACCACGCGATCCGCAGCCTCGGACATAGGAAAGTCTCCAGCATCGGCCTAGCTCTGGAGCGGCGGCCATCTTGGTACACCCGGCGGCGGCTGTCTCGTCAGGAAGTGACGTTTCGTCGCCGCCATCTTGCTTCACCCCACACTCCTGCACAGTAATGTAAGTGAGAAGGGGACAAGCGGACATCAAAACAATGGAGTTTTAGATTTCACAGTTATTTTCAACACAAAACGGAGCCTATATGTTTAAATACAGTAGGGATCAAAAGTTTGGGCACCCCAGGTAAAAATGTGTATTAATGTGCATAACAAAGCCAAGGAAAGATGGAAAAATCTCCAAAAGGCATCAAATTACAGATTAGACATTCTTATAATATGTCAAAAAAAGTTAGATATTATTTCCATCATTTACACTTTCAAAATTACCGAAAACTAAAAAATGGTGTCTGCAAAAGTTTGGGCACCCTGCAGAATTTATAGCATGCACTGCCCCCTTTGCAAAGCTGAGACCTGCCAGTGTCATGGATTGTTCTCAATCATCGTCTGGGAAGACCAGGTGATGTCAATCTCAAAGGTTTTAAATGCCCAGACTCATCTGACCTTGCCCCAACAATCAGCACCATGGGCTCTTCTAAGCAGTTGTCTAGAAAACTGAAACTGAAAATAGTTGACGCTCACAAAGCTGGAGAAGCTATAAGAAGATAGCAAAGCGTTTTCAGATGTCAATATCCTCTGTTCGGAATGTAATTAAGAAATGGCAGTCATCAGGAACAGTGGAAGTTAAAGCAAGATCTGGAGGACCAAGAAAAATATCAGACAGAACAGCTCGCAGGATTGTGAGAAAAGCAATTCAAAACCCACGTTTGACTGCACGATCCCTCCAGAAAGATTTGGCAGACACTGGAGTTGTGGTACACTATTCCACTATAAAGAGATACTTGTACAAATATGGTCTTCATGGAAGAGTCATCAGAAGAAAACCTCTTCTACGTCCTCACCACAAAAATCAGCGTTTGAACTTTGCAAATGAACATATAGACAAGCCTGATGCATTTTGGAAACAAGTTCTGTGGACCGATGAGGTTAAAATATAACTTTTTGGCCGGAATGAGCAAAGGTACGTTTGGAGAAGAAAGGGCACAGAATTTAATGAAAAGAATCTCTGTCCAACTGTGAAGCATGGGGGTGGATCAATCATGCTTTGGGGTTGTATTGCAGCCAGTGGCACAGGGAACATTTCACAAGTAGAAGGAAAAATGGATTCAATACAATTTCAGCAAATTTTGGATGGTAACTTGATGCCATCTGTGAAAAAGCTGAAGTTAAAGAGAGGATGGCTTCTACAAATGGATAATGATCCTAAACACACCTCAAAATCCACAGGGATTACATCAAGAGGCGTAAACTGAAGGTTTTGCCATGGCCTTCACAATCTCCTGACCTCAACATAATTGAAAATCTATGGATAGACCTTAAAAGAGCAGTGCGTGACAGACAGCCCAGACATCTCAAAGAACTGGAAGACTTTTGTAAGGAAGAATGGGCAAAGATACCTCAAACAAGAATTGAAAGACTCTTGGCTGGCTACAAAAAGCGTTTACAAGCGGTGATACTTGCCAAAGGGGGCAGTACAAGATATTGACTCTGCAGGGTGTCCAAACTTTTGCAGACGCCATTTTTTTTTTGTTTTCTGTAATTTTTGAAAGTGTAAATTGACATATTATAAGAATGTCTAATCTGTAATTTGATGCCTTTTGGAGATTTTTCCATCTTTCCTTGGCTTCGTTATGCACATTAATACAAATTTTTACCTGGGGTGCCCAAACTTCCGATCCCCACTGTATGTAAATCCGACGGACTGTTTACATGTTAAATTTTAAAAGCCGCAACAAACCTCCTCACCTTACATGCTTGCTAATGTGACAGAACACCTCTGATTTTCACATTTAGTTAAATGTGAAAATCAGAGGTGTTCTGTCACATTAGCAAGCATGGAAGGTGAGCAGGTTTGTTGCGGCTTTTAAAATTTAACATGTAAACAGTCCGTCGGATTTACATACAGTGGGCTAGATTCAGATAGAGATACGACGGCGTATCTCCTGATACGCTGTCGTATCTCTGAGTTCCGTCTGTCGTATCTATGCGCCTGATTCATAGAATCAGGTTCCGCATAGATCTCCCTAAGATCCGACAGGTGTAAGTGACTTACACCGTCGGATCTTAGGCTGCAATTCCAGGCCGGCCGCTAAGTGGCGTTTCGTTTTTTTTTTACGCGACGAATATGCAAATGAGGATTTCCGCCGATTCAGAAACTAACGACCGCCCGGCGCATTTGTTTTACGTCGTTTGCGTTCGTCTTTTTCCGGCGTATAGTGACCCCTGCTATATGCGGCGTATCCTATGTTAAGTATGGCCGTCGTTCCCGGGTTGAATTTTGAATTTTTTACGTCGTTTGCGTAAGTCGTTCGCGAATACGGATGGACGTAATTTACGTTCACGTCGAAACCAATGACGTCCTAGCGACGTCATTTGGAGCAATGCACGCTGGGAAATTTAGCGGACGGCACATGCCCAGTTCGTTCGGCGCGGGGACGCGCCTGATTTAAATGTTACACACCCCCTAGCCGCGGAATTTGAATTCCGCCGGGGGATTTACGATCCGCCGGCGCAACTTTAGAGGCAAGTGCTTTCTGAATAAAGCACTTGCCTCAAAAACTATAATATAAATATAAAGCTATATAAAAAAAAAACAAAAAAAACACAAGTCTATTTTTTTTATACGAAAAATAAAAAACACAGAGGCGATATAATACCACCAAAAAAAAGCTCTATTTGTAGGAAAAAAATATATAAAAATGTCCTCCTGCAGAAACCCCCCGGCAGCCTCGGGCCGCCGACTTCTGCGGGAAGCACCCCGGTGGCCTCAGACCGGGGAAACCCGGTGGAAACCCTCCGGTGGCCTTGGACCACCGACTCCTTCGGAACCCCGGTGGCCTCGGACCGCCGCCTCCTGCAGAAACTCCCAGCGGCCTCAGACCGCCGACTTCTGCGAAACCCCCCCTCCCCCCCCGGCGGCCTCGGGCTGCCACCTCCTGCAGAAACCCCCTGCGGCCTCAGACTGCCAACTCCTGTGAAAACCCTCCGGAAGCCTCAGACCTCCGCCTCCTGCGGAACCCAGGCGGCCTCGGACCTCCGCCTCCTGCGGAACCCAGGCGGCCTCTGACCTCCGCCTCCTGCGGAACCCAGGCGGCCTCGGACCTCCGCCTCCTGCGGAACCCAGGCGGCCTCGGACCTCCGCCTCCTGCTGAACCCAGGCGGCCTCGGACCTCCGCCTCCTGCGGAACCCAGGCGGCCTCGGACCTCCGCCTCCTGCGGAACCCAGGCGGCCTCGGACCTCCGCCTCCTGCGGAACCCAGGCGGCCTCGGACCTCCGCCTCCTGCGGAACCCAGGCGGCCTCGGACCTCCGCCTCCTGCGGAACCCAGGCGGCCTCGGACCTCCGCCTCCTGCGGAACCCAGGGGGCCTCGGACCTCCGCCTCCTGCGGAACCCAGGCGGCCTCGGACCTCCGCCTCCTGCGGAACCCAGGCGGCCTCGGACCTCCGCCTCCTGCGGAACCCAGGCAGCCTCGGACAGCCGCCTCCTGTGGAACTCTGATGGCCTCGGACCGCCGCCTCCTGTGGAACCCAGGTGGCCTCGGACCGCTGCCTCCTGCAGAACCCAGGCGGCCTCGGACCTCCGCCTCCTGAGGAACCCAGGCGGCCTCGGACCGCCATCTCCTGGGGAACTCTGATGGCCTCGGACCTCCGCCTCCTACGTAATCCTGACTTTACTCCTGAAGACGCAAGTGATGGATTTTTTTTCCCTTCCCTGTGCACGGGCACATAGGCTAACATGTTTAGAGGAAGAAATACAAAGTCAAATGCCCTTAAAAGCCGTGTTTTTGATGCCCAGCGTGCTTGAGGCCCTTTGGTGACGCCAAGGGCCACACTTGAGGCTTCCACATATATCAAGAGAGTTGACCGCCACGGCTCTGTAATCATTTCCCTGTAACATTGTGACAAGTCTGCTCTGTTACAAAGGTCAACTTCATTTCACTGGGATATCAATATAACGTGTAAACTTTCAACTCTGCAATACTCCTCTGTCTATACCAGGGATCCTCAAACTACGGCCCTCCAGCTGTTGCGGAACTACACATCCCATGAGGCATTGTAAGACTCAGATAGTCACAGACATGACTCGGCATTATGGGAATTGTAGTTCCTGAACAGCTGGAGGGCCGTAGTTTAAAGACCCCTGGTCTATACCATAAACCTTCATCATAACTTGTCCAACTTTTTAATTAAAGTACAACTAAAAGGGGGAAAAAAAAACATAGAGCGGAGGAGGAGGACACCTGTCAGTTTTTATTGCGGGTCCCATTTCACCCTCTCCATTTGTCTTGTTTTCACTGGCCCAGATTCAAGAAGCAATTGCGCCTGTGTAACCATAGGTTACACGGCGCAATTGCTTACTTGCTCCGGCGTAGCGAATGCTCCTGACTCAGGAACATCGCTACGCCGACTGCAGCCTAAAATCTGCGTGGCATAAGGCTCTTATGCCACGCAGAATTTAGGCTGCATTCTAGCGATGACCGCTAGGGGGCGCTCATGGGAGCAAATTGCATACTAACACCGATTCACAACGTTGCGCGAGCCCTGCGTACGCAAATTACGTAGTTTGCGTACGTCGGGTTTCGCGTAACGTTACACATCCTAATAGCAGGCGCAGCCAATGCTATAGGATACCCACGTTCCCGCGTCGCAAGATTTAAAATCTACGTCGTTTGCGTCATTCACGTTCACTCTGAAGCAAATGACGTCCTTGCGACGTCATTTGCCGCAATGCACGTCGGGAAAGTTTCCCGACGGGGCATGCGCTCTACGCTCGGCGCGGGAGCGCGCCTAATTTAAATGATTCCTGCCCCCGGCGGGATCATTTACATTGCGCGCGCTTACGCCGGGCAATTTTGCCGGCGCGCCCTCGCAATTTACGGAGCTACTGCTCCGTGAATCGAGGGCAGCGCAAAATATTTGCGTGGGCGCAGGGCAAAATCGTTGCCCTGTGCCTGCGCAAATAAAGCGCAAATCTACTTGAATCTGGGCCAGTGAGAGTAAAAGGAAATCCTACGTTTTGGGTTGTCACCAGAACAGGAAGAGAGGGGAAATCTTCCAATGGGGACGCTAAGGATTTCCTGATTATGGAGGGATGTCCTCTCACTTCCTGCTGGGGATATGGAACAGGAAGAGAGGGGAAATCTTCCCAATGGGGACGCTAAGGATTTCCTGATTATGGAGGGATGTCCTCTCACTTCCTGCTGGGGATATGGAACAGGAAGAGAGGGGAAATCTTCCCAATGGGGACGCTAAGGATTTCCTGATTATGGAGGGATGTCCTCTCACTTCCTGCTGGGGATATGGAACAGGAAGAGAGGGGAAATCTTCCCAATGGGGACGCTAAGGATTTCCTGATTATGGAGGGATGTCCTCTCACTTCCTGCTGGGGATATGGAACAGGAAGAGAGGGGAAATCTTCCCAATGGGACACAGATGGAAAAAACACGTTTGCTTTGAGCTTTAGTTGTACTTTGAGACGTGGTAGAGAGAAGTATCTCAGAACACACTGTGCTGATTATACTCCATAAAATAAATATCCCTCTACTAATCACTCACCATAAACACTGAGCACTATACAGGACCTTCCTCCTCCAGCACAGATCACCAAACCACCATTCTAACCCATCCATAAATCACCCCCCCCCCCCCCATGTGTAATCCATCTCCCTGGGCAGTGATTGGTCACACAGATAAGGTGAGGTCCACACTGATGTCATGATGGATGTCTCCACACACAGACCATTACTTTCAGCTGATCTACATAAAGAAATTGCTGGGGGGGGATGGGGGACATTTATCAGTGAGATTACATCGGCAGGTATGGGGTCCATTGTGCAAAGGTGCTCAGAGGAGAGAGATTCCTCCAATGTACAAATAATCACTGTGACCAACCCAACCATTACTCTGCTGTTCTATCCAACAATCAGACAACTGGAGGAGAGAAAGAGGGGGGGAGAGGGGGAAAGAGGGGGTGGGGGAAAGAGGGGGGAGGGAAAGAGAGAGGAGAGAGGGGGGAAAGAGAGAGAGGAGAGAGGGGGGAAAGAGAGAGAGGAGAGAGGGGGGAAAGAGAGAGAGGAGAGAGGGGGGAAAGAGAGAGAGGAGAGAGGGGGGAAAGAGAGAGAGGGAGAGAGGGGGGAAAGAGAGAGAGGGAGAGAGGGGGGAAAGGGGGAAAGGGAGAGAGGGGGGAAAGGGAAAGAGGGAGAGGAGAGAGGGGGGAAAGGGAGAGAGGGGGGAAAGAGAGAGAGGAGAGAGGGGGGAAAGAGAGAGAGGAGAGAGGGGGGAAAGAGAGAGAGGAGAGAGGGGGGAAAGAGAGAGAGGAGAGAGGGGGGAAAGAGAGAGAGGAGAGAGGGGGGAAAGAGAGAGAGGGAGAGAGGGGGGAAAGAGAGAGAGGGAGAGAGGGGGGAAAGGGGGAAAGGGAGAGAGGGGGGAAAGGGAAAGAGGGAGAGGAGAGAGGGGGGAAAGGGAGAGAGGGGGGAAAGAGAGAGAGGAGAGAGGGGGGAAAGAGAGAGAGGAGAGAGGGGGGAAAGAGAGAGAGGAGAGAGGGGGGAAAGAGAGAGAGGAGAGAGGGGGGAAAGAGAGAGGGGAGAGAGGGGGGAAAGGGGGAAAGGGAGAGAGGGGGGAAAGGGAAAGAGGGAGAGGAGAGAGGGGGGAAAGGGAGAGAGGGGGGAAAGAGGGAGAGGAGAGAGGGGGGAAAGAGGGAGAGGAGAGAGGGGGGAAAGAGGGAGAGGAGAGAGGGGGGAAAGAGGGAGAGGAGAGAGGGGGGAAAGAGGGAGAGGAGAGAGAGAGAGAGAGAGAGAGAGAAAGAGAGGGGGGGGGGGAAAGAGAGAGAGAGAGAGAGGGGGGAAAGAGAGAGAGAGAGAGAGGGGGGAAAGAGAGAGAGAGAGAGAGAGAGGGGAAAGAGAGAGAGAGAGAGAGAGAGAGAGAGAGAGAGAAAGAGAGAGAGAGAGGGGAAAGAGGGAGAGGAGAGAGGGGGGAAAGAGAGAGAGGGGGGAAAGAGGGAGAGGAGAGAGGGGGGAGGAGAGAGAGGAGAGAGGGGGGAAGGGAGAGAGGAGAGAAGGGGAGGGGGGGGAGAAGGGGAGGGGGGAGAGAAGGGGAGGGGGGGGAGAAGGGGAGGGGGGAAAGCAAGAAGGGGAGGAGGGAAAGAGAGAAGGGGAGGGGGGAAAGAGAGAAGGGGAGGGGGGAAAGAGAGAAGGGGAGGGGGGGAAGAGAGAAGGGGAAAGAGAGAAGGGGAGGGGGGGAAGAGAGGAGGGGAGGGGGGGAAGAGGGGAGGGGAGGGGGGAAAGAGAGCAGGGGAGAGGGGAAAAGAGAAGGGGAGGGGGGAAAGAGAGAAGGGGAGGGGGGAAAGAGAGAAGGGGAGGGGGGGAAGAGAGAAGGGGAAAGAGAGAAGGGGAGGGGGGAAGAGAGAAGGGGAGGGGGGAAAGAGAGAAGGGGAAAGAGAGAAAGAGGGAGCAGAGAAGGGGAGGAGAAGAGGAGATGTAGAATCCCGATGATGATGATGATGAGGATTCTGTACAGTGATGTGATTGGAGCTCTCAGGATACAATGTATCGGTTTCTTTCTCCCACTCTCTCACAAGCTGCCAACAGAACTACAAGTCCCAGCAGCACAGGTGAAGAGCTACAAATGAAGAGGGACTACAACCTCCAGCAGGACCCACTCCAGGAGAGGACTACAAAACCCTCCACATATCTCTTTATGGAGATGAATCAAGTGCACTACAAGGTCCAGCATGTCTATAATAGGACCTGTCCAGGTGTATCACCCCCTCCCTCCGGATGTATAAAGGGGTAGGTACCTATGCAGGTGCACTGAGCCCCTCCCCCTCAGAGGTAAGTACCTGTCCGGGTGCACTGTGCCCCTCCCCCCCAGAGGTAAGTACCTGTCCGGGTGTACTGTGCTCCTCCCCCCTCAGAGGTAAGTACCTGTCCGGGTGTACTGTGCTCCTCCCCCCTCATAGGTAAGTACCTGTCCGGGTGTACTGTGCCCCTCCCCCCTCAGAGGTAAGTACCTGTCCCCCTCCCCCTCAGAGGTAAGTACCTGTCCGGGTGTACGGCTCGCTCCTCTCCTCCTGCAGGTGATCGCACACAGGCACAGCGGACCTCACACCCACCCCGATCACACTGACAGCACACGCTCCACCCACAGGCCACGCCCCTGCCCTCCCCAGCCAATCCCCTTCCACTCCGGAGAACACACCGCCCCAGTGGGCTGCTACTGTCCGACCAGCCAGCACAGCACATCCCGCCCATTGCCCCTCCCCGCCGCCAATAAGCTTTCAGCCGCTGCTCCAAGGGTAACGCCCCGTTTTCATTGACTGCACCGCTGGCCCCGCCCTCTGGTACACGCGAAATGCCAGTGTGTGAAGAGGGCGAGCGAGAGTGTGGCCGGTGACCCCGCCTATGCCCCGCCCCTCATTGTCCCTCTCTGAGGTGCGATCTGTGTGCGGCTCCAGGGACAGGGGGGAGGGGAGAGGTCAGTTCCCGGTGATGATCCCAGACCATGGATCTCGTCTTCTTTATCAGTCATGAGACCGACCTACCTGGGAGGAGGAGACCTACCTGACACCAAGGTGGGAGGAGGAGACCTACCTACCTGACACCAAGGTGGGAGGAGGAGACCTACCTACCTGACACCAAGGTGGGAGGAGGAGACCTACCTACCTGACACCAAGGTGGGAGGAGGAGACCTACCTACCTGACACCAAGGTGGGAGGAGGAGACCTACCTACCTGACACCAAGGTGAGAGGGGGAGACCTACCTACCTGACACCAACGTGAGAGGATACCTACCTGACACCAACGTGGGAGGGGGAGACCTACCTGACACCAAGGTGGGAGGAGGAGACCTACCTGACACCAAGGTGGGAGGAGGAGACCTACCTACCTGACACCAAGGTGGGAGGAGGAGACCTACCTGACACCAAGGTGGGAGGAGGAGACCTACCTACCTGACACCAAGGTGGGAGGAGGAGACCTACCTACCTGACACCAAGGTGGGAGGAGGAGACCTACCTACCTGACACCATGGTGAGAGGAGGAGACCTACCTACCTGACACCAAGGTGGGAGGAGGAGACCTACCTACCTGACACCAAGGTGGGAGGAGGAGACCTACCTACCTGACACCATGGTGAGAGGAGGAGACCTACCTACCTGACACCAAGGTGGGAGGAGGAGACCTACCTACCTGACACCAAGGTGGGAGGAGGAGACCTACCTACCTGACACCAAGGTGGGAGGAGGGGACCTACCTACCTGACACCAAGGTGGGAGGAGGAGACCTACCTACCTGACACCAAGGTGAGAGGAGGAGACCTACCTACCTGACACCAAGGTGGGAGGAGGAGACCTACCTACCTGACACCAAGGTGGGAGGAGGAGACCTACCTACCTGACACCAAGGTGGGAGAAGGAGACCTACCTGACACCAATGTGGGAGGAGGAGACCTACCTACCTGACACCAATGTGGGTGGAGGATACCTACCTGACACCAAGGTGGGAGGAGGAGCCCTACCTACCTGACACCAACGTGGGAGGGGGAGACCTACCTGACACCAACGTGGGAGGGGGAGACCTACCTACCTGACACCAATGTGAGAGGAGGAGACCTACCTGACACCAACGTGAGAGGAGGAGACCTACCTACCTGACACCAACGTGGGAGGAGGATACCTACCTGACACCAACGTGGGAGGGGGAGACCTACCTACCTGACACCAACATGGGAGGGGGAGACCTACCTACCTGACACCAACGTGGGAGGGGGAGACCTACCTACCT
The DNA here is from genome assembly GCF_905171775.1 of Rana temporaria. Lineage (NCBI taxonomy): Eukaryota > Metazoa > Chordata > Amphibia > Anura > Ranidae > Rana > Rana temporaria. The sequence continues at coordinate 20,740,264 of NC_053490.1, read as the reverse complement.
GACACCAAGGTGGGAGGAGGAGACCTACCTACCTGACACCAAGGTGGGAGGAGGAGACCTACCTGACACCAAGGTGGGAGAAGAAGACCTACCTGACACCAAGGTGGGAGGAGGAGACCTACCTACCTGACACCAAGGTGGGAGGAGGAGACCTACCTACCTGACACCAAGGTGGGAGGAGGAGACCTACCTACCTGACACCAAGGTGGGAGGAGACCTACCTACCTGACACCAAGGTGGGAGGAGGAGACCTACCTACCTGACACCAAGGTGGGAGGAGGAGACCTACCTACCTGACACCAATGTGGGAGGGGGAGACCTACTTACCTGACACCAATGTGAGAGGAGGAGACCTACCTACCTGACACCAAGGTGGGAGGAGGAGACCTACCTACCTGACACCAATGTGAGAGGAGGAGACCTACCTACCTGACACCAACGTGGGAGGGGGAGACCTACCTACCTGACACCAACGTGGGAGGGGGAGACCTACCTACCTGACACCAAGGTGGGAGGAGGAGACCTACCTGACACCAAGGTGGGAGGAGGAGACCTACCTGACACCAAGGTGGGAGGAGGAGACCTACCTGACACCAAGGTGGGAGGAGGAGACCTACCTACCTGACACCAACGTGGGAGGAGACCTACCTACCTGAGACCAACGTGAGAGGGGGAGACCAACGTGGGAGGGGGAGACCTACCCGACACCAAGGTGGGAGGGGGAGACCTACCTACCTGACACCAACGTGAGAGGGGAGCTCTACCTACCTGACACCAACGTGAGAGGAGGAGACCTACCTACCTGACACCGACGTGAGAGGAGGAGACCTACCTACCTGACACTAACGTGGGAGGGGGAGACCTACCTGACACCAAGGTGGTGGAGGAGACCTACCTGACACCAACGTGGGAGGGGGAGACCTACCTGCCTGACACCAACGTGGGAGGGGGAGACCTACCTACATGACACCAACGTGGGAGGGGGAGACCTACCTACATGACACCTTAGGCGGCAGTTCCGACGACGTAGTTGCGAGCATGCGCAGGGGGATGCGTCCACGGCGCATGCGTGGTTCGCTAAACGTTCTTGTCTGGCGCTCGGACCATCATATGCATGGGGTCACGCCTCATTTGCATGGGTCACGCCCACTTCCGCCTGCGCCTTCGAAACCTACGCCACGCCGACGCAGCGTTGGAAGCACTGGCCTCCTGAATTCCATGCTTGTCTCTCTGTGCTGCGTTGGCGTAATGTGCGCCCGCTCTCTGTGAATCCGGGCCAATAAATGCACATCCAATCCTATGGGAACATTGTTGAAATGAATGGCCAGGTGACAGGGCCTCTTTAGGGTTACAGGGAGGGGGTTAGAAAGACAATGTTGGGGGTTGAGTTGCAGGAAGATGTCGTTTTACCCCCTTTGACGCCCAGGCCAATTCTGACACTTCGCTCCTACATGTAAAAATCATCATCTTTTTTTTTTTTTGTTAGAAAATGACTCAGAACCCTCAAACATTAACCACTTGCCGCCCACCAATGACATATTGACGTTGGCAAAGTGGTTGTAGAATCCTGACTGGACGTCATATGACGTCCTCAGGATTCTGAGCCCCTGCGCGCCCATCGCGGCGATCGGCTGCTCCTGTGACGGGGGGTTTGTGCTGATCGATCATCAGCACAACCCCCCCTCCCCCGAGGATGCCCACTGGACCACCAGAGATGCCCACTGGACCACCAGAGATGCCCACTGGACCACCAGGGATGGTCATATAGACCACCAGTAAAAAAAAAAAAAAGGATGCCATCCTAGACCACCAGGGATGAGGACACACAAAATTGATGCCAATCAGTGCCGCAATGGATGCCAATCAGTGCCCACAATGGGCATCACTGATTGGCAGGTATTGTTTGGCACTGATTGGCATCCATTAGTACAACACATACAATAGTGCCCATCCGTGCCACCTATCATTGCCCATCTGTGCCACCTATCAGTGCCCATCCATGCCGCCTATCAGTGCCCATCCATGCCGCTTATCCGTGCCCTTCCATGCCACCTATCCTTGCCCGTCCGTGCTGCCTATCTGTGCCACCTATCCGTGCCCATCCATGCCGCCTATCCAAGCCCATCCGTGCCCATCCGTGCCGCCCATCAGTGCCGTATATTAGTGCCCATCAATGCCACCACATCAGTGCCACCTCATCGGAGCCCATCAGTGCCCGTCAGTGCAGTACCATCAGTGCCCTTCAGTGAAGGAGAAAACCTACTTATTTACAATGTTTTATAACAGAAACAAAAAAATACATTTTTTTTCAAAATTTTTGGTAATTTTTTAATTTTTTTTGCAGAAAATAAAAATCCCAGAGGTGATCAAATACCACCAAAAGAAAGCTCTATTTGTGGGTACAAAATGATAAAGATTTAGTTTGGGTACAGTGTAGCACGACCGCGCAATTGTCATTCAAAGTGCAACAGCAATGAAAGCTGAAAATTGGTCTGGGCGGGAAGGTGTATAAGTGCCCGGTATGGAAGTGGTTAAATATGTTTTTTTCAGCCGAGGCCTTAGAGAATACAATGGCTGTCGTTACAACTTTTTCTCGCACGGTAATTTTTCAAAAAAAGTCCTTTTTGGGGGGAAAAAACTGTTTCATGGTTAAAAAAAAAAAAAAAAAAACAGTAAATGAAGCTCTCGCTCTAACATTCGCATTGACACCTCGCATGTGTGGTTTGAACACTGTTTTCACATGTGGGCGGGACTTACGTATGCGTTCGCTTCGCACACGGGGACGGGAGCGCTTTAATTTATTTTTTTAATGCTGGCAGCACTCATACGTCTATTTCCCAAAGACGACCTCTGGATATGACGCTGAGCACGTGCACTCAGCTTCTGTGGCAGACCATGGCGAAGCCTGTTCTGAGCACGTGCACTCAGCTTCTGTGGCAGACCATGGCGAAGCCTGTTCTGAGCACGTGCACTCAGCTTCTGTGGCAGACCATGGCGAAGCCTGTTCTGAGCACGTGCACTCAGCTTCTGTGGTCAACCATGGCGAGGTCTGTTCTGAGCACGTGCACTCAACTTCTGTGGTCAACCATGGCGAGGTCTGTTCTGAGCACGTGCACTCAACTTCTGTGGCCGTCCATGGTGAGGCCTGTTCTGAGCACGTGCGCTCAACTTCTGTGGGCGACCATGGCGAGGCCTGTTCTGAGCACGTGCACTCAACTTCTGTGGTGGACCATGGCGAGGCCTGTTCTGAGCATGTGCACTCAGCTTCTGTGGCCGACCTTGGCGAGGCCTGTTCTGAGCACGTGCACTCAGCTTCTGTGGTGGACCATGGCGAGGCCTGTTCTGAGCACGTGCACTCAGCTTCTGTGGTGGACCATGGCGAGGCCTGTTCTGAGCACGTGCACTCAGCTTCTGTGGTCGACCATGGCGAGGCCTGTTCTGAGCACGTGCACTCAACTTCTGTGGCCGACCATGGCGAGGCCTGTTCTGAGCACGTGCACTCAGCTTCTGTGGCCGACCATGGCGAGGCCTGTTCTGAGCACGTCCACTCAGCTTCTGTGGCCGACCTTGGCGAGGCCTGTTCTGAGCACGTGCACTCAGCTTCTGTGGTGGACCATGGCGAGGCCTGTTCTGAGCACGTGCACTCAGCTTCTGTGGTGGACCATGGCGAGGCCTGTTCTGAGCACGTGCACTCAGCTTCTGTGGTCGACCATGGCGAGGCCTGTTCTGAGCACGTGCACTCAACTTCTGTGGCCGACCATGGCGAGGCCTGTTCTGAGCACGTGCACTCAGCTTCTGTGGCCGACCGTGGCGAGGCCTGTTCTGAGCACGTGCACTCAACTTCTGTGGCCGACCATGGCGAGGCCTGTTCTGAGTGGAACCCGTGCTGTTATACCGCTGTATGGTCTTGGCCATGGTTCTGCAGCTCAGGGTCTTGGCAATCTTCTTATAGCCTAGGCCACAGGTGTCAAACGCAAGGCCCGCGGGCTGAATCCGGCCCTCAGGCCATTTTATGTGGCCCTTGCACCTCTCCTGCAGCTGCAGGAGAACTCCCACCCTCCTCTGGTCCTCCTCCAGACACTTAGGGCCAGATTCTTAAAAGGCTTACGACGGCGCACCGCCATTTGCGCCGTCGTAAGTCCTAATCTGGCCCGGCGTATCTATGCGACTGATTCTAAGAATCAGTTACGCATAGATATCCCTAAGATCCGACAGGCGTAAGGCTCTTGCGCTGTCAGATCTTAGATGCATTTTTTTCCCCCGCCGCTAGGTGTCGCCAACGCCGGTTTCCTCGTCGTCTATACAAATTACCGTATTTATTGCGGTATAACGCGCTCCCGCGTATACCGCGCACCCCTAAAGTGACCCCCAATCCTTATTATTTTTGTACTTACAGTTTTGGTGTCTTGCGCGGCGGCCTCGTTGGGTCCGGCATCCTTCTGCGGCTTCGGGTGTCCTTCTGCGGTGGGTCCGGTGTCCTCTTCGGCGGGTCCGGCGTCCTTCTGCGGCGTCCTCCCTGCTCATTTCCCGCGCCGAGTTTTGAATACTGCGCCAGCATATACCGAGCGCAGTACACTCGGACAGGCTCGGCAACTGTCGCGCTCACGTCCTGTACGTCCAGGACGTGACCGCGGAAGAAGCCGAGACTGGCCGACTATACCCGAGTGTACTGCGCTCGGTATATGTCGGCGCAGTATTCAAAACTCGGCGCGGGAAAGCGAGTATTTTCAGGGCAAAAAAGTGCGCGATATACGCCGATAAATACGGTAGGTATTTACGAGAGATTCCCGAACGTACGCGCGGTCGACGCAGAGAATTTACGACGCGTAAAGTTGCCCCTGCTATAAGAGGGGCAACCAACGTTAAGTATGGCCGTCGTTCCCGCGTCGAAATTTAAAAAAGTACGTCGTTTGCGTAAGTCGTCCGTGAATGGCGCTGGACGCCATTTAAGTTAACGTCAAAACCAATGACGTACATGCACATTTAGCGCAATGCACGTCGGGAAATTCTAGGGACAGCGCATGCGCAGTACGATCGGCGCGGGAACGCGCCTAATTTAAATGATCCACGCCCCCTACCTGGATCATTTGAATTAGGCGGGCTTGCGCCTGAGAATTTACGCTACGCCGCCGCAACTTTACAGGCATTCCTATGTGAATCAAGCACTTGCCCGTAAAACTTGCAGCCGCTTAACGTAAATGAGATACGTTACGCCGCCACTGTTTTACGCCCGTCTACGAGAGTCTGGCCCATTCTATCTGCTTTCAAGCAATGCATCCAGCTTCTTCCCAGCAGCAGCATAAGGAAAGGGAGGTGCACTGTGATGTAAGGGAGAGTGGGGGACTCATCTTCTGATGGTGGGGGGGACTCTTGACAACTAATGTAAGGGGAGGGGATGCGCTGGACATCTAATCTTACAGATACAACCGGCCCTTTTGAGTGACATCATAATTCTGATGCGGCCCACAATGAAAATGAGTTTGACACCCCACCCCTCTTTATGTAGAGCAGGG